>NC_140170.1:121217504-121227504 GCF_963971535.1 Notolepis coatsorum
AGAATAATCAAAGTATCCAAAGCATAATCCGTGCCTGGGAAGGCGGGCTGTCGTCGGTAGAATAATCCGGTATACAGGTCCACTCGCTCGTCGGCTCTGGGGCTCCTCGGGTGCAGCTTCACATAGGGTCAACCACCCTGGGTAAGCAGCCAGTTCTCTGCCCGAAACGATGGGGTACTGACTACGGTAACTGACTACGGTAGTATTCTCACCGCACGAAGCACTATATATTAACAGACTATTATTAGCTTAATAGACTACGTCCAACTCGACGATATAGTGCCAAATATGACTATTCAAATATTAATATACACGATGTCTCAATACCGATGGTAGGCCGAACTTGGCCTTACTCCCACACGTGGCATCGCGGGGAGGCTTTACGTCTGTGACTCTATTGGAGGGTAAGAAACTGGACTGAAAAGAAAGTCCTACTTTAGTAGCGCAGTATATATACGCACTATGAACAAATAGTCCCATTAGTGGTGCGGTAGCCAAATTCCTACGCGGAACTAGGACTTGTTCGTACATGTCGAGCGGTACGTTTGAACTGGGTCTGAGGGGTATGGCAGCCTGGCACCAAGGTCTCGACCAATAGTAGAATGGAGACTATTATGGGATGTTCAGTAGGCTAGAATGGATATTCAATGCATATTGTACAAGGAATATACAAGGGATATCAGGGAATATTAGAGAATATACAAATACAATTAAATATATATATATAAATAAATATATATATTCGGTTTAATCTGGCCCTTCACAACAGCCACCCCCTGAATAGGTCCCAGACCTAATCAGTTAAACGGAGACAGATTAATCGCGTTGTCTATTTACACATAAGGGTTTGCTGTAGGGGTCAGTCAACTTCACAAAGTCATAGGGTTATAGGGTCATGGTCATCATCGATTGTGTCTGGGAGTCGAGGCAGTTCTATGAGCCTTGCCACGGGACGGGTGTAAGTGCGACCCTGGACGAGCACTTCAGCTGCTCGGACCTTGCCGTCGGCACCGGTGATCACTTTGCTTACGCGGCCGGCCGGCCACATAGCTCTGGGCAGTGATTGATCAATAATCATGACGACTGTTCCTTCTGTCAAATTGTCTCTCTCCTTTACCCACTTCTGGCGGGTCTGTAGAGACGGTAGGTAGTGCAGTAGGAAACTGTTCCAAAACTTGTCGGCTAATACTTGGCTGTACCTCCACATTCGTCGGCCGTTCGCTTCTTCAGGCCGGTACATTGTCTGGGGTAATGCAGGATCTAGCCGCCCCATCAGGAGTGTGTTGGGGGTAACTGGGTCGATATCCGCCACATCACTGGAGACATATCCGAGGGGCTTGCACTCCGGGTGGTACCGCAGGAATGTTCTTTGTTGTGCACTCTCTATGGACGTGCAATCGTTTATGTTAGGGTCGGTGGAGGCTACGGTGCTCAATCCACAGAACACAGACTTCTTAATTTCCACCTCCTCTGGACTGGCTTCCCTCGGGATAGGCATGGGCCACTGTCCTTCCGGGAGTCTTAGGAATGCGGGGCCGTCACTGTAGACATTGCGACGGGTGAGGTCATCCAGGGGCATCCCCCGGGTGATGACGTCAGCTGGGTTCTGTTTTGTATCAACGTAGCGCCACTCTGTTTCTCCGGTTAACTCTTCGGTTAAGTCTTGAATCTCGGTGACTCTGACTCCCACGAAGACTTTGTACTTGCATGAGTCCAATTTGATCCAGGCGAGTACCGTCGTGGAATCTGACCACAGGATTGTTCTAGACACCGGTATGGTGAGCTCACGTTGGATGAGCGTGGCTAGGTGCGCTCCGGCTAGGGCTGCGCAGAGCTCTAGACGTGGGATAGATTGTTGCTTGCGTGGGGCTACTCTCGAGCGGGTGAGGACAAATGCTGTGTAGATCTCTCCCCCTTGGTCTTGGGCCCGCAAGTAGGCTACTGATCCGTATGCGACCTCTGAGGCGTCACTGAAGACGTGTAAGTCCATTTTACATGTCTCTGGCCTCACCGTGGGTGGGAAGTAGCTTCGGCGCATATTAACGCCTGGGAGTGAGTGGAGCTCCATCTCCCACTCTCTCCAGGTGGATGCAAGGTGTGCGGGAATGGGGTCGTCCCAGCCCTGGTCCTTGTCCCACAATGCTCGTACAATCATTTTTGCCCTGGTGGTGTACGGTAGAATACATCCTAGCGGGTCATATTGTCGGGCGAGTGTTGTGTACACACTCCGTCTGGTGGTCGGCGCCGCCGCCGGCCTTCCCTGCTCCGTAGTCAGGGGCTTGTGTCTGTAGTGAAGCGAATCTGTTTTGAATCGCCACACCAATCCCAGGGTCATCTCCTGGGCTTCTCCCGGGATTGTAGCCATCCAGGTCTCGCTGCTGGCTGCCTTGTCCTCGGAGGAGAGGCTGCGCAGTACTTGCGGATCGCTGCTGGCCCACTGCCTGAGATCAAAGCCGCCTTTGATCAATGAGGCGCGGAGTTTAATCAGGAGAGCCTCGGCTTCTTCCTGGGTTGAAAGGCTTTGTAGACAGTTGTCTACATAGAAGCTGTTCTTTACGCTGTGTCGGACCTCTTCGTCCGCTGCTGGGTCCTCTGCTACATGTTTCTGTAGTGCAAATGTCGCACAGCAGGGGCTGCACGTCGTTCCGAAGGGGAGGACTTCCCATTGGTAGATGGCTGGGTGCTCATCTCCTGGCTTCTCTCTCCATAGGAACCGTAACAGGGGCTTGTCCGCCTCTACTAATCTCACCTGCAGGAACATTCCTTTAATGTCCCCGCTGATGGCCACCTTTTCCTGGCGGAAGCGGAGTAGAACGCCGAGTAGGGAGGGGCCGAGTGTGGGACCGGGCAGTAACTCTTTATTCAGATTTTGGGATCCGATCTGGTAGCTGCAGTTAAATACTATGCGGTCTTTACCGTTGTGATGGACCTTGTGGTGGGGCACGTACCACGATTCAGTGGTCTGGTCAGCCTCTTTAATGTCCATCTTTGTGACGTGTCCCGCTGTGATGAGCTTCTCAATCTCAGCGCGGTATACACTCTCTTGGGCGGGGTTCTTGGCTAAGCGCCGCTCCGTGTTCAGCAGGTACCGTTCTATGGCGTCTGTCTTGGCGTGGAAAGTAGGCATTCCTTCTCGCCGCAGGAGTGGCGTGGCGTATCTCAACACGCCGTTGACCGGGACTCTCTTGGTCCCTGTCTCGAGGAGGTGAATGGCGTAAATGTCATCTTTAGAGCGAATGTCTTTCTTTCCATTCTTAAAGGGCATTTGTTCCAAGCTCCATAGCCGCTCTACGTGTTGCAGGAGTGCGGTTTCTCCCTCTGTGACTCGGGAGTGGAGACATCTAGTGGCTGTACTTCGGTTGAGAGATTTGGCGAGCGGGCCTTGGAGAGTCCATCCCAAACGGGTCTCGACTGCTGCAGGACAGCCTCGGGGTCCGGTATGAACCCGGTCTATCGGGACAATGAGGTCTGCATGGTCGGAGCCTATCAACAGGGTCGGCATAGCATTGTCTATGAGCGGGATCGGTAACTTGCGCAGATGTGCATATTTCTCCATCAGCTTGGCGACGGGGTATGTGTACCGCGACAGTCCTATTTCTTGGCTGGTGAAAGCGTCTGCAATCTGGTACCGTCGCTCAGGCTGGCCGCTTGCTGCGATAGAGAATGAGACATTCTCGCCCTTTATCGTCTTCAAATCTCGTCTTATTGTCCGAATTGTCATTTGGGTTTCGCTTCCCCGCAGCCCTAGCTGGGCCGCAGCGGAGGCGAGCAGCAGGGTCTTCTCTGACCCGTCATCGAGGACGGCGTAAGTGTCCAGGACTTTATTCTGGTAGCTTAGTGTCACACGCACTACTTTTAGGAGTACTCGGGCTCCACTGCTGCTGGCGGGATCGATGTACATGACGCTCGCTTTGCGGCTGGATGGTGCAGGTGAAGGGCGCCGTCTGTTACTGTCGTGAAGTATGTCCAGATGGGCTCCATCTCACTTGGTGCACCTTTTCTTTAAGCGGCATTCGGCTGCCATGTGTGAGCGCGCACAGCGAAAACAGCGCTTGTTGGACTTTATCCATTGACCTGCTTCCTCCGCGTTCAGCTTGGGGAAGGAGTCACATTGCGCTAGCCAGTGTTCTTTCTCACAGTAGGGGCACACTATCTTCCACTTCTCCGTTCTGGAGGGGGTACTGTGGCTCCTGCTGCTCGGTACTGACTCCGATTGGTGCATCACAGTCACCGATCTTCTTCCATCATTTAGTCGTCTGGTTCCTTCTCTGGAGCCAGGGGTGCTCCGTCCGAATGTATCTAGCCGTAGGCTGCTGACTTCTCTCGCCAGGAAGTCTGCTAGATCGAGGAGGTTCGGTTCGGGGCCATTCGGGTCTCTGTGGTCCCTCTGCCGCCTAAAGCGCTCCTGACGAGCGGGCGGCAGCTTCTCCAGGATCCTTTCCACATTTGAGTTGGCGTAAAGTTCATACTTCCCCTTCTCTCTTTGCGCTCCCAACATCCCTACCAGGGACTGCACTCTGATGGACAGGTCGTCCAGTGCTCGATTGTCTATTGCTGGGGGTAAGCGGTCGATGTGTCGGATCTCCTGGATCACGTAATCCCATATGCGCCCATACCTCTGGTCCAATGCTACCAGCGCTGCTGTGTATGGGGTGGTGGAAGTCGCGTAGGCGAGCGCTATATTATGTGCGCGGGGCACCTTTAAGTGCTGCAGTAGGATGGCGTATTTGTGGCGTTCATCCAATACATCCACCAACATGGTCTCCAGACACATGCAGAGTTCTGTATACTGGGCCCGGTTCTCTTGGGTGAAGTCGGGTACCATAGGCGTGCCAATGTATGACGCTGACTGTGGATACATCGGCGAGCGTTGGGGGAGAGGCCTCCTAGGCGAGTCTCCTCCCGCTCCTTGGTATGGGCTGGTACCGGCAGTGTACCATGGCTCGCTTGTCCAGGTGCTGTTCCTCGGTGCGGGTCGTGCGTCGTGCTCACCCGTGTATAGAGTCGGGGGTCTGTAGCGCAGCTCCGCGGGAGTATAGCCTGGGCTGTACCGGACCTCCTGGTCCGGTAGAGTACTGTGCTGTCTTTGGGCGCGGTTCTCCTCCTCTTCCTCTTCGTCTTCAGTTAGGTCATCCAGTGCTTGTAGTCTCTGGTTTAGCCTCTCCACAGGATATGCTGCTCCTTCCCGGTTGCTAGGTCTCGCTTGGACCGGTGGGGGGAGGTGGTCTGTGGGGGGTATAGACCTCGTCTGTTGGTCAAGTTCAGGGTTGTTTACTCGGCTAGGGGATGCCGCCCTGGAGGTGTGTCTAGACGAGTTCCTGGAGCCTCTGGCGGAGGGAGAGGGTGTTGTCCGTCTGATCAGCTGTTCTATTAGTTGCGCTTGCTGTCTGTCGCGCTCTGCGTCCCGTAGAGCACCAGCAGCTGCTCGCTGGCTGTCTGCTCGGTCTCGGGCCACATTCTCTTCCATCTGAATGCATCTTATTTCCAGGCGTATGTGCTCTTCTTCGCTCCGTTGCTGTATCTGCAATCGATCGCGTTCACCCTGGAGTCTATCGCGTTCAGTAGAGGCTTTCAGGCTGACGAGGAATGCCTGCTGTAGGGTCCTCTCTGCCTCGCTGGGAGAAGGCGGTTGTATAGGGGAGCCTTCCCTCGGGGTACTCCTTGCGGAGCCTTGGAGCTCTATCTCCACGGTGCTCTCCCCGTCTTCTTCCGTGCCGAGTTCTCTCTCGGTAGCGTTGTATTCCTCCCGGGACTCATCGGGGACTACTTCTTCAGTACTGGCGGGGTGTGAAGTCATGTCTGGTTCCCACTGGTCCCCACCGTGAACTTGGTCAGTTACATTAGAGCCCGTAGGGGCCTCTATGGTCGGGGTAGTCTGGGCGTTGGGGTTAGACATACTTTTACTTTCTAGTTTTACCGCGTTTACTGTTAGTAGAAGACTAGGTTGTTGACTGACAGCGTAAGCCTCTAAGTACTGAGGGAGCCGTCGTTTGCGCTGCGGGCGTTGGTTAGGAGGATCGTTTCGTGGAGTGTTCATCATAGGCCATTTCAATATTAATAACACTATATTAATATTACACTAATTACCCTCCGGCTCGAAGGACCAATTGTAACTGAGGGGTACAATTCCCTGACTGTATTACTAGATATGATACTTACTACCACTACCTTTGTACTTAATATTCGGCCACCCAGTACACAGCATAAATATATTATCATGAACACTCTCATGTAGATGAAACGGATCCAACACAAATGTACGAATTAGAAACAGGTCTTTATTGCCTACACAGCGATGGTGTGTAGACTAAACACTTAATCACTTAATTACATTTATGAATTGAAATAGTATGCACTTTTATGGCAAGGAGTATTCGTCGGTATATCAATAGATAATGTCCAATCTCTGAAGGCGCAGGTGGTAAATATACGACCTGGAATAGTTAAGGAATAACAGCAATGATACTTTAATGATTATAGGCTGGATACACTAGAGGGGGTTAATCCGGTCGATTGTAAGCCGACAGGAGTAGGAGGGGGGGGGGGTAGAATCCAGCTGCCTTGTCCGGCCAAGGGTATCCCAGGAGAACCCACTGTAGTGCCGTTCAATGCGCCGGCGATCCTTGGACCACAGATGAAAGCAGGTGGACTCTTTGTGGGCCGGCTCTCTCCGGTCCACGGGGGAGAGATGTGGAGAGACCTCGTCTTGCAGAGCGTCTCCTCACCTTGTGTCCTCTCCAGGGGGGGGGGTTCCAACACACGGTAGTGTCGGGGGTCTTTATCCATAGAATAATCAAAGTATCCAAAGCATAATCCGTGCCTGGGAAGGCGGGCTGTCGTCGGTAGAATAATCCGGTATACAGGTCCACTCGCTCGTCGGCTCTGGGGCTCCTCGGGTGCAGCTTCACATAGGGTCAACCACCCTGGGTAAGCAGCCAGTTCTCTGCCCGAAACGATGGGGTACTGACTACGGTAGTATTCTCACCGCACGAAGCACTATATATTAACAGACTATTATTAGCTTAATAGACTACGTCCAACTCGACGATATAGTGCCAAATATGACTATTCAAATATTAATATACACGATGTCTCAATACCGATGGTAGGCCGAACTTGGCCTTACTCCCACACGTGGCATCGCGGGGAGGCTTTACGTCTGTGACTCTATTGGAGGGTAAGAAACTGGACTGAAAAGAAAGTCCTACTTTAGTAGCGCAGTATATATACGCACTATGAACAAATAGTCCCATTAGTGGTGCGGTAGCCAAATTCCTACGCGGAACTAGGACTTGTTCGTACATGTCGAGCGGTACGTTTGAACTGGGTCTGAGGGGTATGGCAGCCTGGCACCAAGGTCTCGACCAATAGTAGAATGGAGACTATTATGGGATGTTCAGTAGGCTAGAATGGATATTCAATGCATATTGTACAAGGAATATACAAGGGATATCAGGGAATATTAGAGAATATACAAATACAATTAAATATATATATATAAATAAATATATATATTCGGTTTAATCTGGCCCTTCACAACAGGTACTATTGAATGCGTCTGAGTGAGAAACATTTCATTGTATGATATAACGTCGCCAGAGGGATCTTAACCCTTTCACTACCACACTACCAAATGGTTAACCCTTTCACTGTGACAATACATAAGGTTAACCCTTTCACTGCCACACAACATCAGGTTAACCCTTTCACTACCACACTACAGAAGGTTAACCCTTTCACTACCACACTACAGACGGTTTGGTAGTGAAAGGGATATGTTCATCTCACTATCTGTTCATTCGACCAGCTGTGATATGTAGCTAGCATAACATAGCGTTACATATACAGCCAGGGAGCAGCAAACAAGCAACAACAAATAATAGACAATGCATGGGCTCTGGTGTCAAGTGGTGTCAAAACAGTGGCAGCATGGAATTACTTGGCCTAAAAACGAGTTAAAAAATCTATCTTGGACGTTTTAGATTTGTAATCAATGGCAGTTCATTGTCGACCTGTAGTTGTTTGTTTAGCTTTTTTCTGTTCTATTGTACGATGCTGCTACTACTGTATTAATATTTTCCTTCGGCTGTATAACTTTTATTTTTTAACTGTTTATTTGTATTTTTTTTTTATTATAACATTTGTCTACTGTATATGTTTGGGTTTGTTGATGCCATCGGCGTCATTGAACATGAGGGTTACCCTCAATTGAGCCCAGAGTTTAAATAAAGTACAAATAAATACAATACCAATGGCTAAACTAAATTACACCTATTAGGGGGCAGTTTCTAATTTTCTTCATTAAGAGCCTTAGCATTAGCCTCTAATATGTTGCACACCATTATAAGATATTATAATCCACACAGCCTGTGTGCCTTATGTAACTATACAATGGCTGTCTCCAATCCACTGTACCAGCAGAAGAGGACAAGCTAATCATCTGCAGTACATAAATATATATATATATATTTGCTCTATATCAGACATCCACTAAATCTACTGCCTAGACATCTGTGATTTGCTTACAGTAGGACCCGCACTTAAAGTTCTTAAAGTAGGTCTTGGGGTTACCATTATCTAAGCACAGGCTTAGACTGATCTGTCTGTATTACATAGAACATTCCCCTGGTTAGCTATGACAGTGGTTCTAATTTACTCCTTATCTGGTGCCCAGCGCACCTTGGGATGTCTTCAGGCATCCATATCTGTTCGCTAGCTAGCGGCCTGAACATGGTACTCTCTTCGCTCTCCTGGGAGAGGTGATAAGATGTGTGGCACCACAGGGAGTGTCCTAATCGGTGCGGCTGGCCTTTTGAAGTCTGTGTATCAGAGTGTGTATGTTTGTGTACTGTACGTGTGTGTGTGTTAGCACATGCTCATATGTCCTGTCAAAGTGCTATGTGTATTTATTACATGGCGTTTTCACATTCGCCAAAATGCTTGCTTGTGATTGGTCAATAGCCCCCCGACAGCGGTCATTATTTTTCAATAATGACCGCTGTTTTTTCAATAATGACCGCAGTGCGCAGCTGTTCGCAATCAAGCCCACTGACACACACTGTTTCAGTGCAATTAGACACTCTGTGTTCTGCTGCCGGCGATGACAGGGGGCGGAGCGACGAGCGGAGCCAGAACGCAGGCAGAACCAGTGTTGCGAGTCGATGTAAAATGAATTAGGTATATTGTTAGTAAGTTAGCCATGTAATAAGCGGGATAATGTATAGCCTACTCGGTCATTGTCGCAAAATAATTGACCTTCACTACGTTTAAAACACCTCGGCGCGGCGCCTCGGTATTTTAAACTCCGTGTCGGTCAATTATTTTGCGACAATGACCTCGTAGCCATACATTATCCCTTACATATATGTCATTTGAGTTTGTGTGTGTGCAGTGTATCGTGTCTGTCAACATTGTTTGCACATGCATGTGCATGTGTGTGCTAGGCATAATGTGTATGTGTGTGTGTGTGTGTGTGTGTGTGTGTGTGTGTGTGTGTGTGTGTGTGTGTGTGTGTGTGTGTGTGTGTGTGTGTGTGTGTGTGTGTGTGTGTGTGTGTGTGTGTGTGTGTGTGTGTGTACAGATGTGGATCGAAGAGGGCAGTGTAAACAAGCAGACGGCCTGCCTTTGCCTTAGATATTAAGGCTGCCGGTCAAGGCATCAGTTGGTTTAATTTGATTTGTGTGCACTTACAGAGGCATTTATTACTCACTGCAATGTTTGACTTCTACAAGCAAAGCTTTTACTGTAATCCCAGCATGCTTCTCATATGTTTTATGTTATATCCCATGTTTATTTTCTACCCATCGTGTTTTTTTATGGCCTCTGCTTTATTAGATGGGGAGTGACAGGAAAGACAAGTTGCTTTAAAGGCCCTGCTTCATTGATTCTTGACAGGAAAGACAAGTTGCTTTAAAGGCCCTGCTTCATTGATTCTTTTTGTGAATGAACTGTGTGGATTTATTTTCCTGCCCCAGGATATGTGTGATAGAGACTAGTGACA